>NW_021636155.1:0-45529 GCF_004799145.2 Neltuma alba | reverse complement strand
TAAACATCTACACGAGAGAGGCTGTGACATATGGGAGGTTAAAAACCCAATAAAATATGTTAATCATTTAAAATGTGGTTTATTAACCAAACCAGCAGATTAAATTAGTGTGATTGTATCACATTATTCTAAGTTAATCCTTAAAATGATTCAAATACACAAAGGAGAAAAAAACCTTAACCCACAAACTTGATGTTAGGATCATCAACACTTCAAACATACGCTAATCAGAAACAACTGTTGTTTATCCACATCACATGGTCATATTTCAATAGACAGACTATAGAGAAATGCATACTTGTTGTAAAGCTTCAATTTTGACTCAGAATATACACCTGAGTCAATGTTTTAAAAGATAAGTAAGAGTTTAATTCTTCACCCACCAATTACCACATAATATTATCCGATTAATGAATATGACACCGACAATTCAATACCTACAATCAGGCACTTGAAAAAACGAGTTTATCTAACATTACTAGTTGTTCAAACATTTAATCCTTATGTATTATTTCCGGCTAATATTGTTCCTGTCCTTGATAATATATATACATATGTAAGTATATGCATAAAGTTTGCATTGTGATCTTCATGATGTTTAATTTTTAGGTAATCCTTTGAACAAATTTTGTAGGAATTGATAGGATTGTGTATAATCCACTTGTACTTCCACTAATTTTTCAACCTTTCAATCCTGTTTGGAGACGGAAACATAAACATCAATATTGTCATCAAAGCACCAAATACATAGATCTCCAGATTTCATGTGTTTGTAAGTGTTTAACACATCAGATTGTAGCAGGTATTATAAGCAAACATTCATGTCTGCACAGGCACCACAAGGGACACCAGCAGTTCTTGGGATTTGCCCATAACATCTCAATCAGTCAATAGCATCGCTAAAAGGTAATCCAACCAAAGTCTAAATTTTCAATGTTCAACGGGAAGAATAAAATGGAGTCAGAAACAGAACTTAGGCTAGGCCCTTAGATGGCAGCTCCATCTGTTACATGCTAAGGATATATGTACCGGGCTTTTACTCTGAACCAAATGTCAAGGGAATTCATTCTTCTATCCTACAATTCTTTTCCTTTGACAATATCTACAGTGTGAAAGAGGACGATTAAAATTATTTGGTAGGGTAGATAATGTTTAGCTTTGTCAAACCAGTCTGCAATGGGTGTGAGGAGGACAGAAAGAAATCAGCTTCGTTTTAGGGTTGAGATCAGGATCAAATACCAACAATGATACAGTTTACAGATTAAGTGAATTATAACCGAAACGAAATAAACCTGGAGGGAAGCATTTCAAAATTTAAGCAAGTAAATGACGTAAGAAAGATAATAACGTGTCATAGTTTCCCGAAAGAGATCCTTTTTTGCAATTCTGAGAAATGTGAACCACTGATGGAAGAAAATGGGACATTCATAGACAGGCTTCGCGGAAATTGAAGGTATGCTGATCATTATTTCCAAGTCAAATCAGAACAGTTTCCAAATCATAAGAACAGACATTGTAGGCGACATTTCATACAGCTGACATTCCAACAAGCTCAAAACCTTTCCAATCCACAAAAAGATCAAACTTGTAAAAATGTGACATATGCCGAATAACAAGATCTTCGAACATGCGAAACATACCAACACTACGTACAATGACGACAAGTACTCACCGGCATCGTGAGAGGATTGCAATGAAAGATCTCGGGCGAGCAAGAAGAGCCGCAAATATTAGCTGGCAAGTCGGAACTATGTCTGTAGCAGAGAGTCTAGGGAGAAGCGAGGTCAGCAAAGGAGGAGAAGAAGAAAACGAAAAATGGCATCAAGAGGAGGGAGCGCTTTAGATTTCTATTAGACGGGCAGAGTTTGGAACACGTGCCAGGGTCAGATTCGCACGTGGGAGTACCGTGAAATTCAATCCCAACGAGTTTTCCGACATGGGGACGGCCTATTGTAATTATAATACGATATAATTGTACTACCGACGCGTTAAGATTTATCAAAACAATGAATTATTATCACTCATATATCAGTCTAGTTCTCATACTGGAAGTGATAAATAATATTATTTCGGGTACTTATACTATTATAAAAATTAGTTTGACTTTTAATTTAATTTTAAATATAAGATTATAATTCATTTTGTTATCCTATTTATTTATTTTTAAAAATAGTTCTTATAATAGTTGCATATATTAAATGTTTCATTAAATGATACTTGATTAGTATTGGTATGTTAAGGAAGATAACACCTATTTATTATAAATAACTAATTTAAACTAATTATCTAATATACTTAAATTAGTTAATTAATTCTTATACTACGTCTGATCATAATTATAAATCTCATTTACAGTTCACAAATAAGATCTTATAATTAAGATTGGAGGTAGTAATAAGAATTAGACGTAGTATATGAAAAAATATTAGTGTTGTGTTGAATTGGCATTAACAATTTCGCAATTTAGTTTATTCATTTAATTAATTGATTGATAAGACCGCTTCGTTACTAAGAAATAAACTCCCATGAATCTTAAACGCTGAAGCGTCGTCTATTGAGTTGATCTGAATTCCATGGACCTTTCGACATTTTTGAGCTTTTAAGAATATTTTATGTATTAGATATAGATTAGATGAAGGTAAGCAATGAGATTAAGGCTCCGTTTGGGTGACACCCCAAACCATGGTTTGGGGACCCAAACCATGATTGGGTGATAAGTCACCCAAACACCCACGGTTTTGGGCAAACCGTGGTTTTGGAAAAAGCAGAAATTTTTTGCTTTGGAGAAAAAGGGGAGAGTGGTGAGAGCTTATAGGATATGAATCTTGTTATTTTTTTATAAACATATTTTTTATAAACATATTTAATCTTATATTTTAAAAATATATATACATATTAATTATTTATTAATTATATTATCTTATGTATTATTAATTATGTTAATAAAAAATATATTATTAACAATTTTATTCCTTCAAATTAAAATATATCATAAAATCTATTTTTCTGTAATTATCATATTAACTTATGTCTTTTTTTAGTAATTTGTATATATAAAAAGTGCTTCTGATAACAACTATCCAAACACTCTCACTTCTCAAAATCACTTTTTCATAACATTTATTTTTCTCAGAATCTATTCTTTCCAGAATCTATTCTCCAGAATCACTTTTTCAAAACACGGTTTGGTTTCATCCAAACACACCCTAAGTAAAAGTGATATAGAAACTTGTTTGGCAAGATACTGTTTCGTAATGGGATTGGGAAGGGACATGAGTGGCATTTTAAAAAGTCAATGTGATATTGAAGTAATTGTATCAGGCAAGCTCTGGATTGCATGTGTAACTGATAAAGGAGAAAAAAGGGGGGGGGGGTGACGCCACTAAAATATCATTTGCATATGTTGAAGGACCCAAAAGACATTACATCAATGGCTCTGCGACGCATGAACACACGTTTTTGGAGTTGGGAGTGGATATCACGATCACGATATGATGAAGCCTGTTGGCGTTTTAACGAATTTATGATTGATGAGAAGCTTCGTGGGAGGCAGGCAAGGAAGATCCAACCTTTTTTTTTTTTGGGGGGGGGGGTAAGTAGAGAAGTAGAGGCCCAAAATCAACCACCAGCTATCCAGCACCATTTGTAGGCAAGCAGCAGCCACCTTATTTCATACAATATACTGCTTTTGCTATCAAGAGAATCTTTCCAAATAAGTAGTTTTCACCATAAGATTGGGTTTAGTAGAAGATATTATTTTTTATAATATGTTGAATCAATGTTTAAAACCCTTTAAAAAAAATGTCTGCATTTAGTGTTGGACTACTTTTTTTTAATACTAAATTTAAAGAGAGCTAAAGACCAAAATCAAGAAACTAACACGGGGGGAATTTCAATTCCAAAATGCTCATCAAAAGTCAAGGTTTGCAAGTGAGGCAGGCCAGACTAAAAAAGTGAAGAGTTGAAAAAACCTTTACTAGCAAGAGCATCTACAAGTTGAGGAACATCTGAATCGTGAGATCCCATGACAGTGTCATTAACTTCTGAATTTGTAGGAAAAGAAGGCTAGCTGCAGGAAAATTATCTCCAGTTTGAAGCTCATGTTCAAGGCATGGGATTCAAGGGTGACTTTCTTGAATCCCAGATCCCTTGAGAATAGCCCATTGCTCAACTTCAAAGGCAGTGCAAATACCAAGCCTATCAATCCAAGAACCTGGATGATCTCTGAAAACACCCCACAGCTGGACCTATTAGTAGAACTAGAGATACCTTCATCAACATTTAATTTGACCAGCTCAAGGGTGGTGGTTGCCAAACTTGTCTCGGGAACAAGAAGAAAGAACACCACATTAACAAAACTGAAGGGAATTGAAAGGCGACGCGCAGCGAAAACGACATAAAATTTTAAAACTTCCATTCCCTTTCCGGATCTACCGATCGCGTTTAAGTCAGGTAGTAAGAAGCATTACCTTAGGCGTTCGATTCCCTGGTGACTTGATGATTCGGCCGTTCAGGATGCTTCTGGTGCCTCCTTTGTCGTTCGAAGTCGACAACTCCGGTCGGCTTCCTCTACCGGTATCCACACGAGTAGCCCTCAACCTCGAACGGCGTGCTAGTGCCTATGTCCGTCTAGGGTTTTAGGAATCCGTCCTCTCTCCTCTCTTTGGCCGTCTCTTAGGTGTTGGTTCTCTCTCTTAGTTAAACCCTAGCTCCTCATACCAATATATAGGATGCTATATAGGTTAATTAATAATATTTAATTTCGAAATTAACTCTAAATTAATTCCGAAATTAATACAATATCAAAATATTGCCTAATCAGATAAGAGAACAATTAAATAAATATGGTTTAAATTAAATCCGTCTCACAGATTTAATTCTCCTATTTATTTAATAAAGAGATGACGGAATTAATTTGTATATATTTAATTTATCCTTATAAATTAAATCTAACAATTAATATCTTTTATATTTATATATATATATACGAATTTATATATATATATATATATACACACGTCCACCCTATATTATTCATTGAATCTGGACATATCTTAGATTCAATGAATCTGGACATCATAACTCGTGTCGGGCTATTTTGTGTGCGACCCTGTAGGCCCATATGAAGTTGGCAGTGGGCCATTAACTATGATGACCCACAAGTCGTAAGCGGTCTCTAGCAAGACATCACGACTACCCAAATCATATGAGGATCATTGAACGATGCAATCTTTCATACAACCATATCACGTCCCTTTTGTCTCACGACATTTTGGTCATGGATGAGGCATGGAGAATGTCATCCTCCTATTCATGACCGTTACTTTCTCGATCCCTGAGTAGTCTGAGTATAGAAATGGAACTACCTTTCCATTATAGTATGGCCATACATTTCTCAGACTCACTCATCGAGGGGCCCAGTAATGTCTCTCTACGAATGTGAGGGACAAATTCCATCTTGACCATTCACATTCCTACGCATAAAAAAACCACTAAGCCTGAACATAGTCTTTATGATCACTCGGTCAAAAGTGACTTTTGACTAGGTCAAAGCTAAGCGTTTCTCATGTATGAATCCATGACGATCTCAGGTCAAAGGGCACAGTGACATGGTTTGCATATGAGAGAAGCTTATGACTTAACCCATGCAGCTCTCTCATAGCGGGTCGGTCCAACACCTTGTACTCTTACATGTGCCTATGACTTTAATTTATATCTCTATATATCTTTAAAGTCATACTGGTCTTATTTCATCTTTGCTCCCACATAGATGACCGACCAGGGACATTTAGGATAAACTATAAGTTATCCAAGGATAGTCATCACAGTAAACATGCAAACAATATGATAACTTAATTAATAAATTCATAAATTAACAATGTTCAAAACAGAATGATTGGCCCCTAGGGCACAATTTCCAACATACTTCTCCAGTTTTGGGAAATAATGGCAGCAAGATCTAATGATCTAACAATGTCAGGCTACTTCTAATCCACATGCCATCATCCCCTCTTGAAACCCTGCCACATCAGGAGAAGAAGCCCATCTGACGAATTTCAGCGCCTCGCCCTCCTCATATGTCCTTCTCAATTCCCAAATCTCCAAACATATATGTTGGCTTTGGCAATTAGCTTGGGCTCGCCAGGCATCACAAAACCCTCCCAGAAAAGAGCTTAATCAGGCCAATTCCATAGCCACCAGCAGCACACTCAAAAAAATGCAATTCGAGAAGAGAGAAGTTTTTTTTTTGAAGCGGGCATGATGACATGACTTGAGAGAAAACTACAAGTTCTATATTTCTTGCTGAGGGCACAGCGCATGTGATGTCCTGCAGTACCAACCAAAGTAGAAGACTAGAAGCCCCTCAATATTCAACTTCACTTTCGATGTTCATTGCTTGATTTTTTGGTTGCCAATGCTCTTTTTTTTGTTTTTTTGGGGTCTATTCCCGATTGTGAATGCTGATTCGTATGAATGAATTAGACGTATTTAAATTAGGTGATGTTTGGATTCAGAAGCGATTTTATAATATACAAAGTAAATATATTAAAAAATTTATTTTGATTTACGAAAAAGTGATTTTATTTTTTGCTAAAATATATGTATCTTCTTATTAGAGGTAATTCTATTCGAGGTATTGTCAAGTATTAAATGTGGGCACCTCTCTCAGTAAGAATTCGAATTTTGATTCGTTACGTTATGAGAGACTAGTCCTTTCCGTTAAACTCAAACGAAAAAGTGATTTTAAAACGTACTTCTCATCACTTCTAAACACCGTATTGATGATTTATTTCATATATCACGTAAAATTTAAAATATTCCGCGTGGTTCATAAATAAATAGCGCATCTTATATTATTTTATTGGGTATCATTTTATTCTACACGACAAGCGGCACTTAATTGCCAATTAACCAAAAACTGATCGTTAATGACCATCAACGTCCCCTTCACGGCCAAAAAAATAAAAAAAAATCAATGCCCCCAACCGATCCTTTATCTCTGCCATGTCCGCATCAATGCGTCGTTGCGCTTTCTCCACTCTCAGGAGTCAGGGCCCGTCGATTGGGGGTCTCTGTTGCTGTTAATAGCCCTAAGTCACCTTGCTCTCGTTGTTTTTTTTTTTTTTTTGCCAATTGCTCTCGTTGTTAGCCCTTTTTCTTTCTCAAGAAAATTCAATTCTTGGTTTTCTCGAGAAAGTTAGGGTCATAACAATCATATAATGAGCTTTCAGGATATCGAAGCTGGCCGGCCATTCGCTCCCCGGCGAAACCTCGGCAATCCCAGCCAAGATCCTACACAGGCCGTGGCTTCCGGTATCTTTCAGATCAACACCGCTGTGTCCACGTTTCAGAGGCTCGTCAATACCCTTGGAACCCCGAAAGACACGCTAGAGCTACGCGATAAATTGTGCGTGTGCAGCTTATGATTCCTCATATTATGATTTTTTTGGGCATTTGCGTTATTCATTGTACCACTTAATTGTTTATTTGCGATAGTTTGGTTGAACGAGTGGCAATTTTAGTTTGCACTGATTGCATTTTGTGTTACTTCCTTCTACTGAGAACAATGGATGAGTTAACTTACACTTCTAAGAGCAGTCTGAGTTATAAATAACTTGTCAGTTAAGGAATTCCTTGAAAATTCATTTTTAAAATTTCGGGAGGAGGTAGTTATGAACGTGAGGATGCTAATAGATTTCTCGCTAACATTGTGTATTTGTCATTTTCATTAGTGGTTGAGACCTGGGGAGGCTGTAATTAATTGGACCCATCGACAATAAAACAATTGAAGGAGAGAGATTCTGTGCACCATAGTATTGCAGTTTATACTTCTTTTTAAGGGGTTTATGCTCTATGCATGTTTATTACTTCACTCCCCCCCCCCCTCCCAAAAAAAAAAAAAAAAACACTCTTCTAACTCTAATGACTTATGGCCCTTTCTTTCATAAACATAAGCTGTTTGCACATTATTAAGTTGAATACAGCTTTTCATAGTCAATTCATAACCTAGGCTTTGGTTTTAGATTTATGAGAGAAGCTTAATATCCATTTTTTCACTTGTTGACTGTTTGTAACCTGCAGGCACAAGACAAGACTACATATTGGGCAATTGGTGAAGGGTACATCTGCCAAACTCAAGCAGGCTAGTGAAATAGATCACCATGTCGAAGTCACTGTAAGTTTGAATCTTTATCCTGTATCCTGTATGCATATCCAAGGGAACTGTTTGATGGTCTGTAAATAGTTATAATGAGGATCATATCCTTGTTATGATGAAATTTTGGAATGTGCCTGGAAACTATTTATAATAACTAATTCTTGCTACTTTGTAGTTGATGGCCTTCTATGTCTTTCTCATTGTTGCAGCCAAGTAAGAAGATAGCAGACGCTAAACTTGCAAAAGATTTTCAGGCAGTTTTAAAAGAATTTCAGAAGGCGCAGCAACTTGCGGCCTCAAGGGAAACAGCCTACACTCCTTTTGTTTCACAAGCAAGTCTTCCTTCCAGGTGACTGATTAACAGTGATTGAAGTTGTAACAGTTAAAATGGAAAGACTATGCCCTCTTCGTTTTCTTGTATTTTTCTTCTTTTGCAATTTGCATGTGCATGCAATTTTATTAAGTGAACTGATCTGTATGCAACAATAATTTTCCTTAAAAAGGCTACTTTTCAGTGTTTACTTTGTCTGCACTTGTTTTTGGGTCAATACTTTCTCATCTAGTGATTGTTAGTGCACTGGTATTTCTCATGAAATATTTTACTTATATGCACATATTGCTCATGATACTGGCCATTGCTTTTTGGTTTGCAGTTATGCAGCCAGTGAGGCGGATGTTAGTACTGATAAGACTTCAGAACAGCGTGCTCTCCTTGTGGAATCCAGAAGGTAATTTCTCACATATTAACGGCTTAGACATTCATTTTGATCTCATCGTTGCATTGCCTATTGCCTATTGTAGAGGCCTCTGCTGTATTGTGTAATGCGACTTGGATCAAATATTAGTGTTACCTATTTTCAATATTATTACACTTTTTTTTTTTTTTAAAGATTTCATTATGAGGATGGAAAAATGATAATCCAAAGTATCTTTATCTGTTTTCCCCCATTCTTGTTGTTTGGAGGGGTTGGCCTCAAGACTGATGCTGGGATTTGCCTTTGCATTCTTCTTGTTGCAGGCAAGAGGTGTTATTATTGGATAATGAGATTGGCTTCAACGAAGCTATAATTGAGGAACGTGACCATGGCATTCAAGAAATCCAACAGCAAATTGGTGAAGTAAATGAGATTTTTAAAGATCTTGCTGTGCTTGTTCATGAGCAAGGAGGCATGATTGGTAACTACAATGGGACCCTCTTTTATAGTTCGTGTTGCCCTCGTATCCGTATCAGCTCAAGTATTTTGTTGTCTGGGCTGGCTGCTGTCATTTGATGTCAAGGATTTCCATTTTGTAGATGACATTGGATCCAATATTGAAGCCTCCCACGCAGCAACTTCAGAAGCAAAGTCTCAACTTGTGAAAGCTGCAAAAACCCAAAGATCAAATTCGTCTCTGGTAAGTTTCATTTATCTATTTAATTTTAAATGTCTCCACCTGCTTCCATGTCATAATTTTACACACGGAACATTCCATTTATATGTGCCTTCTGTGAGGTAATACTTCAACTATATTATCTTTAACAGAATGATCGCATTTCCTTTTTCAAAGCTTTGGGTATTTAGGATCGTTGATCTTTGATATCCTTGTTTATCCTTTTTTCTAGACTTGCTTGCTTTTGGTGATATTCGGGGTCGTGCTTCTCATTGTGATCATAGTTCTTGCTGCCTAGTCAAAGACTGTCGCAATTCAAATTATGAAGCAGACCCGTGTCTTCTGAAAATCAGATGGCCTTCACTGATTTCGCAGAGTAATGTTTTACTAGATTTCATGATTGACTTGAGTTTTAACACATCTGATGTGGTATTAACCCTTAACGTAAATATATACATACATATATATATATATATATATATATCTCGCACATATATGGGATTCTCTATGGGCTATGTGTTTTCTTCTCTATATATAGATGTTTGGGTTATAATGGTGTGTCACCCTCCTCGTGCAGTGGCTCTCTTTTTATTTAGTCATCACAAAATAACATTTCCCTGTAAATGCAACAGGTCTCTTGGCGATACGTTACCCCAACACGCGCACGCGCGCACGCACGCACTCACTTTCTTTAAATGACGTCCGCCTCCTGAAAGCTTCACGTTTGCTTGGGGCTGGTCTAACTTGGTACTTGGAGACGATGAAAATGTGTAATTAACCATTTTTTTGTGATAAAAATATCACAGAAAACTTTTCATAATGGTCAGGACTGGAACTGAGAACTTATGATCTATAAACAGCTCAATGTATCAGCGAGGCTCCTACTTCTTGACTAAACTTTTTATTAGTCCGTCTCATTGCAAGTAGTCCTTGAAAATTAAGATAACGATAATGCCCCTTTCATTTTCTTCAACCAGACCAAAGCCTTTCAAATTTTACAAGGCCCTTTAGGAGATGTCAAATCGTCGCCAATTGCAACATGATTACCCTGCGCAATCTTCTACTGCACCGATAATTCCATATCACGTCATCTTGCTCGCGCAATAAAAGAAAACATGCGAAAGAGAAAAAGCGGTGAAATTGGACCGCTGGGTCTAACACTTTTAAAACAAAATTCAATGCATTTTCCAGTATATATTTTGGGTCATTTCTTATTCCGTTTGATTTAGAATAAGAAGTTAAATATCAGCTCCAAAAAAAAAAAAGAATAATAACTTAAACATAATAACAACCGATAGAAAGAAAAAAAAAGTAACAAGTCACCTGAAGCTAAACGCAAGTAATTAACTAATAATAAAAGTTAACAAAGTGAGAATTTAACCTCAACACACTATGCTTGCTTTCTGCCTTTGTAGGGTTTGACGTTAGAATGACATAATGCAGTACAAACAATTACGAGAGTTGACAATAAGGCTGCCAAAAATGTAAAGGTAGAAACAAGGAGAGCATGGGCCTTCCTTCCACAAGGTATTCTCCAGACAATATCACCACCACTCATTTTAGCATCCTCACTTGTAGCTCTGGAGAAACAGCTCTGATTCTCCACATTTTCCCTTGTGCCGCAATGTACCAACACATCTGGGGTACCGAATTTAACTGTCGAATAGCCACTTTCATTTAAAGGCTGCAAAAAATAATGGGCACAAATGATAACGTATCAATACAAGTGAACTCTGATTTTTTTTTTTCCCGGTTTAAAAGGTACTGCAATTAACCTGAAAATCCAACCAGCAACTAATTGGGTAATTGAGAAAAATAAGTCATCACATGGATTAGGGTAGACTAAGAAGGGTACACGTGCTGGTTTCAAACCATAACGGGATGGGATTTACTCACTTGATATCGCGCGTGCAACGGAAGTTCCAAATTGATGTCAGCTGACTGATAAAAGATGTTTGGATCAACATTTAAGTGGATTTCAACAGCAGAACGATTGGACATAAATGAAGGCAATTCTAAATTGGTATCTCCAAAGACAGCTATATCATGAAACACTGCCATAAAGAGCATCATTAATTACAAGAAATCAAGGAGATGTTTCTGAAATTCATAATATGCATTTTTATATTTGAAAGTACTTATAAAGAGCAATTACCACGACGCTGAACAAGATGTTGCAGTTCGAATGGATCAGCAAAAACCCCAGAGGGAAGTCTTTCAATAATTATGAGCTGACATGAATAGTTTATTCGTTCAGATACTGAATTCGTAGGTTGAGTTTGAAATTTGATTGAAGTCGATAAATGACGATGAGAACCTTCTCCAACAAGGTTTCGCTCTAGATCTGACACTTTTAAAATAGATTTATGGTTATCTGGAAGCACTTCACAGATACCACATGGGATTTCTTGAGACAGGAAAGTGTCAAAATCGAGATCATCCAAGAAATTATATCTCTCATAGTAGGATTGAGTCAGAATTTGATTGAAGTTACAAGCCTTAGCGTCACGATTGATAGGGTCGGAATGTGCAGAGCCCCCTATCTGAAAATGCAAAACATGAGCATCAAAGTTAAATTTGAAAACACACAATTGGTTACACCAAAAGAAAAAGAAGAGAAATGGGTTTAGTAACTGTTTGGGCACAATCAAACTTAGCAAGATATCCATGTAGCCCCAGTAAGACAGGATCAATGCAAAATGTCATACTGGTCGGCATTTAATTAAAACTGAATTCATCATTAATGCCCAATTGCCAGTTAAGTTAAAAACAGTACAACATTAGAAATAGCAAGAACAAGAGGAACTCTAGCAAATTTGGCTTGTCTCACAAACCATGCATTACAGTACATAAACTTCTACTGTTTTCTCTTATGTCTGGGGAAGAGAACATAGTAAACCATCAAACGAATATAGATTACAAATAGCTAACAGCAATCAATGTCAGTATCCAACTGATTTAAAATCGCGGCTTCAACTACCAGCAGCACACTCCCTTCCAGAATAACAATGGCGGAATTGTTCAGCAACGAGAGGAACTAACCTCAATTGAAAGTGCTTGATCAAGCAAACGGCTTACAGGGAACCATATTAAGAAAATCCCTCTCAGCAAAGACATGCAGGAAATATAGCGTGAAGCTTCCATAAAGAACCTGAACAACAAAACATATTTGAAGCATTGATAAATCAAAACCCGAGTAAATAGTTCGAAGCCGTTGCCGCAAATTTTTCATCAACTCATCTGCATTTTACGAGTGAAAAGCGAAAGGCCGGCCGATTCTCTGTTTTTTCCCCTCAAAAAAGAAGTCTACCGAAGATGATTATTATTTACCTTCTAAAAGACCAACCAGAATCCTAAATGCATAATAGATAGTTTTACAACAGAAACCGATAAGAATTCAGATTGCTATCGGATGAGGAAGAGATAGAGCAAGCAATGTAACAGAAAATGTTCGCAAAGTTCCCTATTTTCTCATAAACCGTGGCATATAGACAAGAAATATAGATGATGGAATTCAACATCACTGAGTTAGAAAATGCGGAGGACACTCCTATGTTCTCTTTTAAAGGTTTCCATTGGAATGCCGACGACGTGAGTGTTAAGCCAAACAAAATCGATAATCTGGTAGGATATATGTGCATATACTAAATTCCAAGCTCCATAAACAAAATCCTAAGACACCCAGATACGAAGACCCAAGATACCTGTATCTTTAGCCTGAGAGTGGAATTGAAATTTGGCCGAAGAATAAAAAACTTGAGTTGCAGCTGGATCGTAGCCACCGTACTGACTGGAGCTTCAGATTGCAACTCTTGGGTTGAAATTGGGTGGCAAATATTGGGCGGCAGACGGGCGCGGGATGCGCATTCAAGGCTGTGTCCGGGGGCTTTTAAATGGACGGTCGGGATTTAAAGAAATTGGACGGCTGAGGTGAGTTTTAGCCACTAAAACGGTGCCGTAGAACAACGGTGCTGCGGGCTGCTGGTCTTCCTCCTAGGTGCATGATTACGTTTACCTGGAGTGGAAGTACGCATACAATGAGTAGTTCATCGCCGGCACATTCATCAATATCAACGACGGCGATTGCCGGTGGCGGAGGAGCCGGTGGCAGTAATTCAACTCTTTCTGCTGACGATTTCCATTTCCCGTGTGATCCTTTATCAACGTACGAGCGAAAGGACGAGGCCATGTTAGGTTACTTCTACATTCTCTTCTCTCCACAATTATTTCAAAATTTATGGCTTGTATTGTGCGTTTCTTCATTTTATATCCAGAGTTCTTATAACTTCTCGCTAAATTCGTTACTGTGCGGTTATCTAGAATTGGAATATTACCGATTCGATGAAGTTAAAAACGAGCGTTTAATCTCGCCTCCATTCTTTCTGCCGATTTTGTTCTCGAAGCCTTTTAAGCTGCCTTCATAATTTTCTGCCTGAGCTGAGTGTTATGAGATGACCTATTCCGCTGCTTGTTTGGAGAATAATAAGCTGAGTGATAGTGAGAATATGTAATACTTGTTCAGTGGTTTACCTCCCCCCCCCCCCCCCCCCCCCAAAAAAAAAAAAAAGAATACTGAAAAATAAGCCTCGGTTTCATGGTTCCCCTCACGCCTGAAGATTCTTCTGTTCCTAAAGCTTCTGCAAGAATTAAGAAAACAAGGAAATGTTGTATAAAATTTGTTTATTTTTGCTTCCAATATCCTCCGCTGTTAATCAAATACGTTACATTTCATGCGAGAAATCTCAAGGTATATTTATCGAGAATGAATATCCTTCAAATTATTGCTCTTGTGGTTCTATTTTCCCGGGTTACCTTATGTACTGAATTGTTCTGTCTTTAGAAGGGATGACACGATTTCTCGATGTAAAACAGTGTCAAAATTTCTATCCTATGGACAAAAGGTCCTGTCATTTCAGCTGATCAAAGGAGAATCCTATTTTCTGGGCTTTTCTATGCCAGTGTTCATGAATTATATCTAAATTCTTTTATAGCAGCATTTGTTTAAGTGATGAAATTCAGTCATAACGTTATTTCGTTACCATAACCAGCCAATTTAAGGATTGGATAATCGCGTCTACTTCTATTGTTCATTGTGGATTCTGTGATTCCTTGTTTTCCCACTGCTAAGCTAATGGGGTTTAATCTTACCATGTAACCTCAGTTTGAGTTCTTGTTAAGACTAACATCTGAGGGATCTGTTTTTATCTTGCAGGATCCTTTTACTCTTTCAAAAAATTGTAATATTGTAATAACATCCTTTAATAAATAAACATTTGGGCCAAGAAAATTAATGGACATCTTGTTTTTTTAGCAGATTTTCCTTTTATATACCAAAGCCTGAAAAGCTATCTATAATAATTATTTTAACCCATATTCCTTGCCATCTCTAATGGTTTTTGCATGGAGTGCTGCATTTGTCTTCTTCAGTTTTGGAGCTGAAGTATAACAACATTCTGTCTGTGTTTCCTAAATTAACCCGTGAAGCGTGCATTTAAAGAATCTGCTTTGTGATCTTGCAGTTCTAAAAAAAGATCTCATGGCTGCGCTTGACAAGGAGGTGAAATCCTTGGATGAGGATAACTGGAAGTTTGAAGGTCCTCGTTCTCGGATCCACCTTGTTTCAAGGGGAGGAGGTTAGTTTATCATCGCTGAACAATACTTTGCTGGATTTCTCTATTAAAATGTGTGACTCTAATTCTAACAGTTTATGTTAAATATTGATTGTGCCAACCCATTTTGATTATGTCATGCCATTAAAACTAGCTTAAATGCAATGATTTTTCCTGATAGGGTTGAAAGTGTGGTAAACATCAATAATGGTGGATTTTACGTAACATGTTGGGTTTGGTCTTAAATGCATTGTTGAAGTTAGATAGTCCAAAGTTCTGTCTATCAAAAACATACATGTTTGATTTACACTTATCTGACAAATCATAAAATTTATTCCTTACTGATACAGAGAAAAGGGAACCTTTGCTCAAAGCTATCATATCCATGCACTTGATACTAAGACTTCCTTAAAGAACTAGCTGATACTAATTCTAACTAATCCCATGTAACATTTGCCCTTTTTTCCCTATTTGCTTAATTCTTTGGCATAGGTATAATGATCTAAGTTTAACTGATATAGCACTTTTTCAGCTTGATTTGTTATTGTACAGCATTTTTTGCCCCCTTTGCATGGCTCTGGATGGTACACAAGCATACCTGTTCCTTTCATGGGCTTGGACATCCATAGATTAATGCATTTCCTCTTAATATTCCGTTACAGGGGGTTTTCTTCGCAAGCCCTCAGGCATCTTAGAATTGGAATTGACTCAACCAGAACAATAAGAATTCTCTGACCTCAAGGATCCAGATTATTATGATGTGCGGTGGTTTTTATTTGTCAAAGAGTCCAACTATTTTATGTGAGACTCAGTTACATCCAGCTGCATAATTCCCTTGCGTTCATGAGAATTGGACGCCATATATGTAGTTATTTATGGTTAAAATATGGTAAAGCATATATTTTTGGGTTTTACGGTGTTACCTAGATGTTACTCGAAGCTGACCCTGTACTATGTTTGTGGTGACATGTTTGTTTAACGCCAATGGATGGGTGTTTATGTTTGCTAATGAGATGATCTTGGTCCTATCATATTAAAATCCTTCCACTCTTGGATGGAGTTTTAAATGCGCCTTTAAGCAAAACCAGGTTAGTTTAGGGCGTGTTAAATATGCATAAATTGCGGGGGTAAAACACATGTTATGAGGCAGTGAGAGCAAGTATTTTGGTTGAGTTCTAATTGTACATTAACATTGTTAAATAAAAATTCCATTATATCACAGCGAACTTTTTGGATGTGTAACAAAACAAAGAAGCGAACAGTTGAGATTAACTGTAAACGGTAAATAGATGACTAAGGTGGATTCACCCAATCCAAATCCGCATCATGATTATTTATCAGTACAAAATCAATTCTTCAAACTGACGAGTGACAAGATATGGAAGAACATCTACGGTGAATGAAGAAGGGATCCCAAAATATATTTCAGCTTCATCCTCAACAATTTCTGGTTAACCCCAATACGATCTGGGAAACTTATTAGAGGGAGGGAGATTATCGAAATGCTCAAATTTTGTGGCATATAGCGGAACTTTTGTGGCATATCGCTCTAATTTTCACAATTATGAGTACTCTCGGTTCTTATCATAGAACGTTAAATTTACTCGAAGGATTCCGTTTATTTCATGTACGAGGTGGGAAATAAACGATTATGAACTTCCTAATTTCTAATTTCAAACAAAAAGATTTTGTCTTTCTTCCTAAACCCAACCCAAAATATGATTCAAGATTATTTGAAAATGGAAAAGAAGAGTCCAGCGGTATACTTCAAGAATGCAGAAGATAATTGAGCAATCCTTTGCTAGAAGGGCAAGACTTGGTACTCACAAATGGGTGATCAAGAAGCTCACCGACTGTTGCTCTTTTCCTCCAATCCTTCTCTAAACATCTCTGCACAAAGCTTTTGCACTCTGGTGATGCCTTCTCTGGCATTTCAAGCTTCTCACCAGAACAAATCACACACATCAATGTGACCCAGTCTGGTTTCTGCCCTGCATCAGTAAAAGGGAAATGACCCAGAAGACATTCTAACATCAAAACTCCTACTGACCACACATCCCCAGCAAACCCATCCATATTTTCACCACCCCATCTCTCCGGATCAACTCTTTCTGGGCTCATATAAGCACACGTGCCTGCATTACAATCTGATGCCTCAAACCTTCCTTCTACCACATGACTGACTCCAAAATCTGCGATCTTCACCTCCCCTTTGTCATTCACAAGCAAGTTTGAAGGTTTGATATCTCTGTGCACTATGTTCATGCCATGCAAATACTTGAGTCCTTCCAAAACTCTCTTTGTCAACACAGATATCACTTCCTCTGGTAGTGCTTTGTGTTCTCTCAACACGTCATGTAATGAACCCCTTTCCATGTATTCCATAACAAAGCTAATGCCGCCGCCACCACCATTTACATGAGATTCACTGCAATTATTGTCAAAAACTGCATGGCACCTCACAATATATGGGGAATCCACTCTTCTGAGAATCTCCGCCTCACGTTTAGCCTGCCGAGATATTTCAAGAGCATTCTGGTTGAACCTGAGGACTTTCAAAGCATAGAAGGTTTGGTTCTTCTTGTGATGGACTTTATACACTGTACCGCCATTGCCATGGCCGAGAACTGTGAGTTTCTCGAGGCTCAAAAGGTTGTTGGTGGCCAGAGAGTTGCTACAGGAGGCTGGGACTTGGGTTTGATTGCAGAAATGTGGTTCGGGAACTGGAGGTGATGGTAAGGAAAGCCTCAGAGCTTCCTGATGCCTCCTTTCTCTTACCAATGTCATTTACACCTGCACTTGAAAAATAAAACCAGTGATGCCCTTCTGTGATGTTACTTTCTTACTTGTGAGGATATAAAAATAGGAAACAGATCAAAGTGAGATTCAAGGGACACACATTCTTGAGTGATTAGTGTTTGTGATAATTCCGAAATAGATGGGCAGGTGAGGTTTTGGTGGTGATTTCAGAGCCTAGTGGCTGTGATTGTAGTTTGTTCTATGGCTTAGGTATGTGCTTTTTCTGCCATTTGTTACTCACCATTTCTTTTTAGTTTTTTTTTTCTTTTTCTCAATTGTCTTACCATTAATAGCTCTAGCCCAAATTACGTGGCTTCAGTGTGAACTTGTGTGTAAAGAAGCAAGATGATCTGTGCATATAGAATACTGGCAATTGTAGATTTGCGACAACATCGGGCATCAAGGGTGAAATGGCATCAAATGGTTTATTTTAACAAAAATTATTGTAAATATTCTTGACAATTATAGTTATCTATAAATGCTAAGATTTATTATAAAATTTTAAGAAAATTATAATTTTTTAAGATTTTTTTTTCTGTGTGAGGATCCTTAGGGATAATTTATCATATCAAGATTGATAGCGACTTGATGGGGATTTGTACAGAAAATTGTTAAGCATACAATAGCAACATCCACAATTAGAGAAAATCCCTTCATCAAATTATTCGGATCGCAATCCGAAATGAAAGGAAAAACCACGTATAAAAGGTAGCAGTGCTTATCAAACTAAAACTAAGCAAACTGCAACGTCTATATATATATATATATATATATATATATATATATATATATATATATATAAGTAGGGCTCAAAGTTTAACTCCAAACGCGACACAAGTCTCTCTGTAATGACACATGGCTTTTCCCTTAAAAATTTGATAATAAGAGCCATGTGAAATCAATAGAATTTTTAATATGATTTATGTGAATTTTTTTTATTTATAAATATTTGATATGAGTGGGTTTTCTATGTAAAAATCAGTTGGCAAATGATATGTGATATCAACCACAATTATAGTGATTAAGTCAGATATTTAAAAATTGAATTATCAATCAATATCATTTTGAAAATTGATTTAATGGGGGCAATCTAAATTCCTTTTTAAAAAAAAAAAATCTAAAATCATATTAATGGCATTTGAAATGTTGCTTCATGTAGTTATATATTGCCCATGCCTCCACAAAATGGTAATGAAGTAAATATAAGAAAAAAAACATTCTGGCCAACAAAAAATAAAATAATGCCTCAAATGCACTTTCTCGTGACTCCTTTGATCCACATTATAAATCACCTTTGAGAGTCTAACAAACAAAGAAAAAGATATGTTAAGAGGGATGATTCAAAAGTTTGATCTTCGGTTTTAATTATAAAATCTTATTTGGAGCCTACAAATAATATTTTATCATTAAGACAGGAAGTAGTAGAAACATTTATGGTCCGTAGAGCTGCTAATAATCACGAGTTGGAGGCACGGCCAGCTTGTCTACAAACACGGCCCTTTGTTTGCAAAAGGTCTTTTTCTTTTTCAAAGGAAATAGTCGATTGCTTTTCAAATACCACAATACTGAGAACCTCGACCCACCATCAAACATATCTAGTTCTTGAAATCCTGAAGACTTTCCTGAGCATGAATAAAGAGGCGTGACAAAACAAGGCGGCCCAAGAGTAACGGCTAGGGGATGGCAGAGAGACAGAATTCCGGAGAGAAATTTCAGGGGCAGTTCCATTTATGGGGGAAAAACTGGCTGTCTGTACCAGGACGACAAATGAGTTGGTACAAAAAAATCAAAGGCCGAACTTACAGCAGCTGATGTGACCATGACATCATAATTTTAGATTCAACATGAAATCAAAAGATATACGTAAATGTAAACAAGAAAATTAGACTAGGGTCTCATATGCACAAACTTGACCCAAAAAGACCAAACACAAATCATCAGCTACTTTTCCAATGAGCAACTGCCGATGCGGTTATATTTTAGACATCTTTTCCCTTGCTTTTGAATTTTATATATTAGACATCAGTTCCGTGCTGTTTGAGCCCGGGGATACCTTGAAAAAATGACATAATTCTACATTTTGTAGAGTGCCAATCAAACTTTTTTTGCGTCAGAAGAAAGAAGCCCCATCTGCTCTGTAAGTTGATCCATATTTTCCGCTTTGTCCCATCCATTTTCGACTGCCTGCGCCTCATTTCCCTTTAACACATCAGCAGCATCAATCTCAATCTCCCCCGGCAATGGACTTTGCACGAAGTCATCCCAAAAAGAAGAGTTGCGTAACAAGTCATCAATGTCAGTATCAGGCGAAATACTACCAATATCAATGGGCATCGACCCATTTACCCCCAGTAAGTTAGGATCCATGAATCCCTCATCTCCTGTTTCAGGTCCCATATAATTCTCTTCAGGAATATCAAGAATACTTCCTGTCGCCATCTCTGGTATTGAAGAAAGCTCAGGCATGACATCTACCTCAGAAACAGGGACAGAAAGTTTCTCAGATGCACCAATGAGCACATTTACATCGGGGTATTGAGCAGTCGTAACTTTTTCAGAAGCCCCATACTGTGGAGAAGACTGTTTTTCAGACTTGCCAGCTGAGGGAGCATTCACTGAAGTTGGGGGGACCTCTTGAAGGGTTACTCCACAACTCCGATTTGAAGTGCTCCCACTGTCCATTGCCCCTGATGATGTTGAGCCATCGCCGATCAAGTAATTGTCTGAGTTATTATTGAAAGATTCTAGCCAAGGGGTATCCAATTTCATGATCTGCCTCAACATTGCTTTAGCAGCTTCATTCATCAAAGGTTGGTACTTAACAATTTGTCCATCAGAAGCAGTAGCACACTCTGTTTCAGGAATACCCTCCTGCTTAAGGCGTCGTTTTTTGTTGGCTTCAGTTATGCGTCTATTGCTCTCATTTTGCTGTTGTACAAACTGTGTCAAGAAGCCAGGGCTCTGGACAGCCTTTGCAAGGAATGACATCATTTGCTGCTGACGTTGTTCCATGCCCTGAAGGCGCTGAACCATCTGTTGCATCTGGTTATCAGTGGCCTGTTGCTGTTGTCTCAACCTCACAAGCTCCTGCATGAGCACATTCTTATCTCTTTTGAGCCTTTCAACCTCTTCCTCTAGACCAAACTTCCCAACCTCTACACATGGCCCTACAGATGAACTCTGCCCATGAGATTGTTGTGCCTGTTGCGGACTATGACCATGGGCAGGTTTCCGCCGGGTTATACTCTTAAGCAAGTGCTTCTGACCCCTCAAAAAGCCCTCATTAGCAAATTCCCACCGATCTGGATCGACCTTCCTGAAACCCTGTTTAATTATGTTGACAATAGGAAAAGAGATAGGAAGGAGGTAAATCATACGTTCAGTTAAAAAGCAAAACTTTTCAGTCAGCATGTACAAACATGATAGTAGACGCATACTTAAATTACAAGTTGACAGATAGAATGTGATGGATCCATAACTTTCAGACCTATGATGCTAAAGGGCCATAGCAAGAGAATGAAGACAAAAGATAGTACAACGGCAGAGGCTGCATTATCCACCACTGTAGTGGCTAGAGGATTCTAGAGGGAAATGGGCACAATAACAAATTATCACAAGGGACATAATCGGCAAAGAGAGGAAGAATTAGAGTCAGATGTAGGAGAGACTCTAGCCTCTTAAATTAGACGATGCGTTTTTCTGGTGTGCGAGTGTCAGTGTGTGTGCGTGTCTTTTTGCATTCATTGCTACTATTCTGCTTAGACCTAAATCCTTGTTCTTGGAGTTCTATCGAGTAAAGTTCCATTACTGGGGGTTTGTTTAGTAAATCATAATACTTGTACAGCCATTTTGCAAACTTAAACGCCTGGTTCCCAAGCTTAAAACGCTGAATCCCCAGGTTAATACCTGGTTCCCAACAGAATGAGGAAAAAAAGAAAATAAAAAAAGAGCACACATGGATATGGTGCAATGATGTATCTAAAGGATACATGAGAGTCTAGCCATCAAAATAAATGTGTTCGTCTAACTCAAATCTGGCAATTTGGACCTGCTCCACAAGAGGGAGAATTTAATGTTTCAGAATAAAACAGAAGCCAAAAGGCCCATCATGCTATTCAATGTTTCAGAAAACGTCCATCAGTTTAATCATTAGTAATAATATGAAGCCTAAATCACAAACCAGCATGGGCAAACACTCATGCAGGTTCAAGCAGAATTTGAGATGCTTCTGCTTTACCAGTCCAAATGACTCCCATCCTTCAGTTTTGTAGGTAATGGCATGCGCACATTATATTTTGGATCTAATTTTCAAAATGAAAATCTTGAAAAGTCTATGTTTCTGATTATCATCAACAAGTCTCATGGCCAAGCAGATTGCAGATCAACAACATCAACCCCACATAAAGGATCCAGACCAGTATTACAATTTACAACCTAACTGAAAAGTGAAAACTGCTCTTCGTGCAAACAGATATATAAATAAAAGAGTCATAACCATTTGGGAGAGACTCAGAGACAGAACTTACTGTTCATTCTAAACTTATTTAAGGTGAAACTCATTTCTTCACTACCAAGTGATGAAACTCAGTTGTCATAAGCTAAGCCTCTTCAAGCCTTCTACTCATATCTAATCCACAACAGATTAAATTAAATACAGCTTATGCGGAGGGAACATAAAGATTATGCATGTCTACAAATCACAAAAATATCCCCAGAAGAAGAAAGTAAACTAATAAACAGGGCTGAATTGCTGATAAAGCAAGCTTGCAAATAGCTAGGCTTGATTCATAAAATACAGCAGTAAATGCAACCCTTAAATCCTGCGTTTAAATAATATAGTTATGGTTAATTCAGCATGAAGACACGATTGCCAAAATACATCATCCCATTAATTCCTCTAGTTCCAAGTATTAGGTTAACCTTGGGAATAGGATGTCTTCATGCTAAAGAATGCAGTTCTGTTCCACTAAGGCAGGTGATCTATTCCACAACACTGCTAAAATGGAAACAATCTTCCTCCATGCAGCGATTGACAGAGCTGCTATGCCATTTTCTACAAACCCTAAGCTTTGTGTCTCCATTAGCTGGAAAAGCAAGTTAAATTAATCTTCTTATTCAAAGCATCAAACTTACATGATTAAGTAATACTCATCTAATCTAATCCTAGTAACAGGAAAACTACAATCAAAAGTTATTGTGTCACATGATTAATTTAAGCTTTGAATTCTGCAGCAACACAAAACCAATATCATTGTCCAAAAAGTTGACAAGCCGGGCAACAAAGCAGTTTACCAGAGAATCCTTGCTCGAGACTCTAAAACCTTCTTAAAACAATTTGAATTTGAAATATGTCTCCTTTGTAGTCGCGCATATAACATGTCCAATGGCCATTTATATAAATATAACACAGGAATGAATGCAATTAAATAATTGATAAACAGCTTTCTTGGTCAAATTTCCTCTTCCAACCTCTTGACTTGATGAGAAAAGGCAAGAGGAATAGATATCAAATTGAAATCTCACATGCTATTTGATGCATAGACATAAAAATAAGACATCCTGTCCCAGCTCTGACTTAGTTCAAGTGTAAAGCAACTACGAGCTTGATGCTACTATATACTTTATCTGGAAACGATCCAAGATGATAACAGGGAAACAGTGATTCAGGCAATACCCAAAAACGAACAGAGAAAATAGAGCCACTCCTCCTCACTCCTTGATATTACAGCCAAACTCACCTCAACTAACGTATGAAATTACAAGTCACATGCACCAGATCAACCTGTAACATTCAAAGTCAAACTAAATAAACAACCTTTCCACCATTCCCATCAGCAATTCTAACTTCGAATGGTTACCAGCTCCAAAAAAAACACAGATATAGAAATTCAGTGGTTGTCTAATCACCTACACAACATTCCAAGCATGATTGGTTGGTTACAACAACCTTTAATCCTTATTCTTTCTCTCTAGCCTCCTCATCAGCAGTTAAACTCAACTTGGTCCTCTTGTTACTCTTGTGCTATCCTTTCTTTCATAAGCCTTGAACGCTCTTGGTCCAATTGCTATGGGTCCATCAAACTTCTATAACTTCATTATTTTGCGACCTACTAGTCCAGTGATTGAATTCAAGGATAGCTCCACATAGGCCAATATTTTCCGAGATTTCTCTACAATCTGTTCTTCTATTTCCCTAGTCCCCATGTCCTATGTTCCTTCCTCTTCATTTGAGATTAGTATCTTAATTTGCTTGTTTATACACTACTGATCGGCCCAGATTTTTCTTGGATTTAAAACAAAGTCTAAGCCCTCGCCTTCTGTCAGTCTCAACCTAGGACAATCTCTTCTTGTTGCTACTACTGCCATTGCCACTGGCAATAGAGATAATAGGGATGGTGACCTAGTTACTAAAGGTCTTACTCTCCTCATCCCCTGTCATTTCCAGATTCTTCCAAACCAGACTGTAATTTCCACTTTTGGGCTAATGATCTTAAGACTCAAAAACCATTCATTAGTGTTTCCTAGTTGTTCACAACGTAATCCTACAAAGAACACTTTCTTCTTATCCGTTCAGCCATAAAATTTGCCATATTTGGGCCTGGCCTTATAAGCCCACAATTATCGTAGAGAACAGAATATCTTTACGCCACAAAGAGAATGATTCCTATGCCACTATGGGAGTTTATCTGTTCCACAAGATTGTTGGATGTGAACCGTAAACAATCATCTACCTCCATGTAATGATTGGCAGCAGCTACATAGTTTTTTACGAATCCTAGGCCTTGAGCCTCCACCAGCTAGAAAAGCAAGTTGACATAAATAAATCTCCATATTAAAAAGCTTATATAACCCTCATTTCATCCTAGCAACAGCAGAACTAAAATCAATAGCTCACGGGTCGTGTTGATGTCTAACTTCACCATTCAATTACATAACTCTTTGCAAAGAAATAGGTCATGGTAGAGGGCCAATATCATGGTACAAAAACATATCGGTAAATTCACGCTGGACATAATAGCAACTCTTTAGCGAATCTCTAGAGATCCCAAAACCCTCTTCAAGCATTTTGAATTTGGAAATGTCTCACCACTTCATTTATATAGTATGTGCAGCATCCTTTTAAATATGATACAGGAATAAACTTGCAATTAAGTAACTGATAAACCTGAGAATTGCTTTCTTTGTGAAATTTCCCTCTTCTGATCGATCTAGATGCTGAGAAAATGCAGGGGGAATAATATCAAATTGAAATTTCACAGGCTATTGCGTAGATATAAACAAAGTAATACATCCAGTCCCAGCTTTCAGACGTAGCTGAAGTCCAAAGCAACTACATGATCTATTGGATGAGGGCCTCAGGAAACTAGCTACATTATCTGGATACGAATCAGGGAGATAAAAGAGACAATGGGATTCGGGTCACGCGCAAAAACAAAGGAGGAGAAGAAAAGGGTCAGTCCTTCTCGCTCATCAACAAAGAGCCACACTAATCTCAGATAACGCAACTATAAATCATAATTCACCGCATCAATCCAAAACATTCAAATTAAATAAACATTCGATGTTAAATTTCAACCCCATCATTCTCATGACCAATTATAAAATCCGTAAGGTTATTAGCGCCAAAAATAACACTGCTATAGGGGGGAAAACTGACGTTGTCCGATCACTAATAGATACCAGCAACAACATGAAAATCAAAATGAGAGCTAAAGAGAAAGGAAGGCATACATATGTATTCAACTGCCTAACAAAGCTGGAGAAGTTATTGTGCTTGAAGTACTTAGGCAAAAGGTCCCGGGCAAACTCAGGAGGGTTCCAAACAATAAAGCTATTGTTGGTTGAGCTCCAAGAAACGATCGCATCACTGGACGGGTCATCCACCATGTCATATGTCTTACTAAGAAACGGCGGAGGCGCGTTGGTATTGGGAATGGGAGCAGGAGCCGGCGTCTGCGTGCCGCCGCCGGAGCCGCTGTTATTTGCTCCGTCCATGTCAAGAGTCGATTTACCAACACACAAGAATTTAAAATATAAAAAAAGAAATCTTTTTAAAAAATATGATTATCTAGAATCTATCGTTTTAAAGGGGATGCAATGCCGGCCATTTGTATGAAACTTAAACCCTAGTTGGAGGCAGGCATAGTCCAGAGAAGTGTTGGACTTGGAAAGGAAAGGAAAGAAAAGGTGAAGTGACAGAGAGAGATAGATCGACGAAGTTCAAGACTTTATAAAGAAAATGGGGTTCAAAAGGACAGGATAAAGAAGATTGTGTGTTTTAAGAGACGACGAACGGAGGATGCGACCTGGGTTTTACCCATTGAGGGACTGAGAAGAAGACGATGGATTTTTTTTTTTTTTTTTTTTGCTTTTTTTTGCCTTCCCTCTTTTTGGGGCCAAAGGGGATGGATTACTTTTTGAGAATTATGAATTTAGATTGGAAATATTGCGTTGACTTGTTAGACATTGGTTATACTCCAGATTTTAAGATCATCAATATCCATTTTAAGAGATATTTTTCTTTTGACAACGATTTTATTTTTTATTTTTTTTGCCATTCTTTTGCCAACGATTTTAACACATATAGTTATTTTAGTAATCAATCTGATAACAGTTCGTAAAGTTCTTCTATCACACATGCACAGCAGCATAGGCCTCTTATTTTTTTATATAAATGTATAGTTTAATAATATATTTTAAAAACAAGACATGAAAAACTTAATATAATAAATATAAGAAACTTAATTTAAATATTGTTATAGAAAATTAGTGAACTTGATTATTTATAACAAATAGATATTGATCTTTTACTCAAAAGATAAGTATATATTGATCTCTTAGAACATTAATAAAAATTTATTTTCACATGCGCAATCAATAAAAATGATATAATAAAAGTTTTATAAATTTGAAAAATAAAGATATTGAAGTCTCATGTTTAAAAAAGCTTCTATATTTAGGTTTGGAAAAAGTAACATGAGACATTTATTCAATAATCTATTGATCTTCTAATCAAAATATGAGACATTATTCAATAGTTGTTAGTTGTTGACAGAGGAACACATTTATGTTGCTTTATGCAATATACAAAGAGGATAAGAAATTAACAATGCTAAGAAAGTTCTGGTTAAAAACAAACATAATGCTAAGAAAGAATTAACCAAGTTATAATAAAAAAACTCGTCTATTGTCATATAATTGGTGAATTGGATGGCAAATACTTAGATTAGAGTAGCTGCATAAATTCATTTATATAAGAGCTAACTAGGGGTGTTCATAAAGCCCAGTAGCCCGCTATGCCCGCCCAAACCTGCAAAAAAATGCCCAGCCCGTCCTAAAAAAAATGGCCCGAAAGAACTATTGGGCATGTTCGGGCTGGGCAAACTGTTGGGCGGGGCTGGGCATCGGGCACGGTATGCTGCCCTGTCCATTTGGCCCTGCCAGCAAAAATATATATTATTTTATTTATATATATTTTATTTGCATGATATTTATTTTCTAAATCAAACGCATTGTTGTATCAATATTCAGTATTCATTATACTTATTTAATTTTGAATGATTTTGAGAGTTAGAAAGTAGAAAAATAATTAAGTTTAATAAAATATACTAACAACATTTTTTGTCATAGTCCACTCCTCTTAGCTACTACAAAAAGTAGTTTCATAGTATATTAATTAGTAATAACAAAATTAAGGCTAAGTTTCCATTTTAATAAAGTTACATTAGATTATTTAGAAGGATATAAATAATTAGTTAATTAATATAGTATATTGACTTGTTGGGCATAGAAGCCCGCCCTGCCCAGCCCGCATTTGCCCAGCCCAAATTTATTAGGGCTTTTCATGGGCAGGGCTGGGCAACGGGCTGCATTTTCCAGCCCGTTCATTCTTCGGGCTGGGCATCGGGCAAGGGTCCCGCCCTGCCCAGCCCTGCCCTGCCCTGCCCATGTGCAGCCCTAGAGCTAACCATGTCACTGCGTAAGAAGAGAACAATCTGCCCATGTTTGATTCACGGTTGAAAAATGTTTATACATATAGCATATATTTGTTAGGATTAATATAATTTTTTTATCTTTTAAATTTATTCTTATTTTGATTTGAAGTCCAGCAAGATAAAATGATTTAAGTTTTTATTAAATTATAAGAACTAATATTTAAAAAAATTAAAAAATTAAAATTTATGATTTAAAATTTAAGGGATTAAAATCAAAATAAATTTTTTTTAAAAGACTAAAGTTTATATTCAATCTATTTGTTATTTATTATATTGTAATTGTTATTTTTATTTGTAATTCAAAAATATAAATAACTTATTGACCGTAAAACTGCTTTCATTGTCTTGTCACAGACGTCCTATGCTCTGAACTTCACATGTTTATTTGGACTTTTTACATGTTATAAGAAAATCAATAATTAAACATTTATTATTATTGTCATTTAGTATTCCTCAAGACTCATTTCGCAACGCTTCAAAGTGAGTGAAGGAGTATTAACGCATATGTCTGGATTCCCCGTTTTTGCCATCCGCTGAGAATTCCCGCTTGGCCTCTCTGGGGCATTTGGCGGGAGGGAAAAGGGAAGGAAGAATGAGCTCGTCGGCTATGGAGGATGAGGCCCCTGACCTGGTCTGCCAACTTGAACACGTTCAAGGCTTGGTCGATGCTCTCAGCGCCGTTCGTTGGAAACGCCACCAGGTAGTTTATTCTCACTTACATCCTCATTTTCCACTTGGAATTGCGTCCCCGAACTATCACAACTATATCGATCTCTATGTGAATCAATTAGCTTATCGCTGTCGTCGCATCTAGGACGCGGTGGTAGAGTTGTCTGAGCACGGCATCGTTTTGATTGTGGAAGAAAGCGGTTGTCTTCAGGCCAAGGTTTATCTCAAACGCGAGGTACCCATTTTGCTTGTAATATTTGCATTCTTACTGGTATATCATCATAATTACGTATTGCGACGGTCTTCTTAGTTTCTCTGGGGAGTTCTGGTCGCAACATTCAAGTTAAATTCGAGTGGCATTCAGTATTTTGCCCTTTTTGCTCATGCAGTAATGCCTAGATTTGAGTTTGAATGTGTCTGTACTTGTAGCTATTCGCTCGTTATGATTACAACGCACAGGGACGGCCTCGTTTTGGAGTAAGCTTGGGCCTTCTAGTGGATTGTTTAAACGCATTCTCGGTTCCTGGTCAGTCAAGCATGATTGAAATTCAGTACCCTGGTCCTGACATGCAGGTTCTTCTGAAGTAAGTACCTTCGTTGATAATTTGTGTTTCACTGATTCGGGGACATGCAATGCTGACAGATTCGTCTTTCCTTGGCAAATTATTTATTAATAGACATTTTCATTTTTAGTGCCTGACAATGGCAAGGGCTGATAAGACCTGAAAATTCACTGGTTACTGAGTGCTAATTACAGTTCGATGGGCCCATTTCTTTAATCTGATGCGTTAATTAACGTTTATCATTTTGTAAAGTAAAGCTGTCCCCGGGAAGAAATAAATAATACTTTATCAAGTGAGAACTTCTGATGGATTCTGTCATTCTTTTTAGTCTAACTGGCATGCTGGCAAGTTTCATGGATTTTTATTGAACACAATACTTGGTTACTTTTAGTTTCTTACAGTGCTACAGGTGTAAAACTACACATTTTGTGGAACGGCCTGATCCATGAATGAAATTTACCTTCTTCACTATTTTAGGAAAGTTGATTCGGAGGTTGCTAGCATTTATGCAGAGATCAGGACAAGGATTCCTGACACAATGCCATGGGACTACAACTTTGAACCGGCTGGAACAAATCCTCTAACGTTTACTGTTAAGGTATGCTGCAAAGTTCTGATATCACCATGTCCCAGTTAGATGCTGCTTAACATTTCAGGTCTTGCCACCACAAATGCTGCTTTATATGTACACCTTGTTCCCTCAAGTTTCCAAATCTTGTATTTGCTTTATGAGATTGACAATAAGGTTTTTAATATTTAACTCTATAATAAGCTACTCTGCACTTGTACATGCTAATAAATTACTTTTGAGTTATGGAATAGGCCGCTTACCAACCTTAATGGTGCTCATTATTAAAATTCTTGGGTGCACTAAATGATGCGAGTTGTATTTTTTGTACTGTTTTTGAATTTATGGATCTATTCATGCTTTTTGAAAGAAAAACCATCTTGTTTAGTTTATTTTGGAGAATGCACTGCAACTTATATTCCAATTATGATATCAAAATCTAGTCTGCAGCACTGAAGGAAGCTATTGAGGATCTAGAATGGCCTGGATCAAGCATCCAGATCATTCTACAGCCAGTTCCCCCTTCTGTAACCTTGAAAGGTGAAGGCCATGGAGACTTGCAGGTTTGTGTTGTCTTGAACTAATGAATGAGCTCTTGTCGCTCTGGATCAATCTTATAGTGACAGTTTTTCTCATTCTCGCAGATAGACCTTATGTATTATGCAAATACTGATCTCTTGGCAGCATTTCAGTGTGATCACCGGGTTTCTTACAAGTAAAGTTTTGCATCATTACTTGAAGTAAAGCATGTTTTCCCTACCGTCATAATATCAAGACATTTCTTTGAATTCATGTCAGCAGGTACAAATACAAGTTCCTCAGAGCGACAACAACAAACATACCAAGCAGTGTTATCAAGGAAAACAGAGGAAGCAAGCTAACCGTTGGGAGAGGTGGACTTTTGAAAGTTCAGCATCTGGTTTCGATTGGCAAATTGCCTTCCTCACATGCATATGTAGATTCTGTGGGTTACCAGCAGCCGGGCCGTATAGCTTATATTGAATTTTTTGTGAAACCAGAGGAAATCGAAGATTCGGAATAATTATTAGACAGTTTTTGGAATATTACTGCTGCCAGGCTTTGCAGTGTACCTTGACTTTTTTAATGAATCGCTGTTGAAATCAAGTACAGGAGTAATTAAGGTTTTTCTTTTTAGTTTTACTATGTAAACCATAAATTTCTAGTACAGGAAAATGTTCCTTTTCCCCTTCTAGTAATCTTGCAACATTATAAACCATCTAGTTTGCAGCTAAGCCGGTAGCTAGAAATTTTTTTTAACACTATGGAGTTTAGGATTAATACTCATTAACTTATGTTACTAAATCTGTATTGAAACAAATTTCTTACTCTATTGTTTTCTGGTCTGGAAGACTCATATGGCACTATGGGTACAGCTTACTATTCTGTTCGTTCAAAGGTTTAGTTAGTAAATCAGGTTGGCTTTTGTAGAAAGCTGAACTAAAATCAACAGTAAGTATATCAATTTCCATCTATGGTATCAGGGCTGAGACATAGATGGACAATATAATTTTTTGTCTTCAATTTGTTGTAAAGTCCCTCAATGCATGATTTGATTGTACAAACTAACTCTATAAATAGGGATACTCTTGGGGTCAATGTTCTTACTTCCAACATAGAATTGTTAACATATGTAGTTTTTTCTCCTCCCGTTGAAAAATAAACAACCCTTCATAAATGCGCTATCAGTTTGTCACTATTGCTTGTTTATTCCCTTTTGCTTGATTTTGGATCCTATCCTTTGTTTTTCATAGTTCTATTGCCTTCCCCCACCCCAACCCGAGAGTATGAGAGAATAGCCTAATAGTAAGAGGATTTCTTTTTTTTTTTTTGGAACTTCTATTGAAATTTTCCAAAGAAACACTTAGGATTTAACACTTTATAACATGAAGCGGTTGTAATATTGTACCCAGAACAAAAAAATGAAGCGGTTGTAATAATGTATCTCTAAAATTTCTTAAAAATGATAACTCGATAAAATTGAAGAATTTCTAATATTTTCTCATATCACGTTCTTATGTTAGATGGCGGACTTTTCACTGCGTTTTTATTTAGTTTTTTATTTTGTTCTATTTTTTGTTGTTTTATTTTATTTTCCCAATGTTGTCCCTTGTCCTCTGCGTTTTGGAAGTTTTCCCGTGACTCTAGAGTTTCTATTTTTCCAAAAAAAAATAAAAGAATAATAAAGAAAGGTGATGTATTGGAAGAAGGAAGAGAAAATCACTTGGGAGTCCCACATCGCCTATTTTATCAAAGAAATGGCAGAATATAAATGATTGGAAAGGGCCCCCTTCTCGCCGTGCTTGGTAGCCCAAGCTTGTAACCCAAGTAGTGGTATCGGGTTGATGGTACACAGTTCAGGCGTCACCTGGTTGAGCTGGAGGCTGCGTTCGCTGGCTTACCCGTTCCAAGTCGGGAGCTGAGTCTAGACGGAGGGGTCTTGAGTCTCGTGGGCCTCCTAGACAGGGAGGAAAATGCGTGAGGCTGGCTTCACAGAGTAGCGAACACCTCTGGCTCTCTACAGTGGAAGGATAACAGGCCGCTGCACCCCCGGCTCACAATGCCCGGTGATCCTAGCTGCTTGAACCATCATTCTTTTTGAAATTCCCGTTTGGAACGGGGTAATACTCGTCATTCGTTGACTGTAGTATGTAATCGCCTTCGTTTTTAATATTACTCTCTAATTTGGAGACGTTTTAACGTTGATGGACCTGTCTTTCTTTCTTTAGCAGACCTTTATTTTCCTTGCTTCAGATGAAAGGGACCAATGGAAACTGACAATTTACAGGTCACAGGTTTTTAATTACAGCTTAGATATAGACCCTTTTATATTCTTGAATAAATTTTGAATTACACTTCGACTTACATTTTTCTGTTGTTACTGAGCTTTGGGAAATACGTAGACTTTGAAAGGAGGAGCATTTCTCTCTTGTGTAGTTTGTTGGGGAGAATGTTATGCAGTGCAACTTATCTTTCAATTATGGCGTCAAATTCTAGTCTGCAGCACTGATGGAAGTTATTGAGGATCTTGAGTGGCCTGGTTGAAGCATACAGATTATTCTACAGCCCATTCCCCCTTCTGTTACTCTAAAAGGTGAAGGGCCACGGAGAAGATTTGCAGCTTTGCATTGTTTTCAACTAATGAATGAGCACTTGCTCCCTCGGATCTATTATACTGTGAATGTTATTGTCTTGCTCGAAGATAGACCCCTGCTATGAACCTCACACAGAGTAGCAGAATTCAAAGGAATATATAGTGCTTACCTGAACTCCAATGACTCAAAAATCAGTACAAGATATACATGCAACTTGGAACTTGAAAGGAGAATGATAACGGAAGAATTACACCATAAGGGAAAACGACATGAATCAAAAAGGAGAGAAACTTTGAGATCAGAGAACTGAACCACAGGTAAAGGAGAAACTTCAGAGAGAAAAAGGGAGAGGATTCCACAGTAATCGTTAACAACCTTTGCACATGACAAGCATGTTCCCTTCTCTCTACGTCATCTTCCTTGGTCATCGATTCACCATGCTTCATTACATTATTTCAGAGTTTATCTTAACAGGTGCACAGGCTCCTCAGAGTATCAAGTAATATCCCAGGGGGGGAAAAAACAGAGGAAACAAGCTAACCATAGGATGAAGTGGGCTGCTGAAAGTTCATCAGCACCTAATATTGCCAAATCCGCTGCCTCACATACATATATCGATTCTGTGGGTTATCAGGACGAATAGCTTATATTTACTTATTTGTGAAATCAGAGGAAATCGAAGACTCTGCGGGTGATTATTAGGCTGTATTAAGCAAAATTTTTCCGCCAGGTTCTGCATTGTGCCTTGACATTCTCATTGGTTTGACGTCGAAATTTAGTACAGGAGTGATGAATGATTTTATTTTACTTTTACTCCGTGAAAAACGAATATCTTGTGCAGGAAGATGTTCTCTCCTCCCTCTCGGAACTCTTGACAGTCGTAAATTATCTGGTTTGTGCAGAAAATTCCTCCCCAAAAGAGTGTAGCGCCCCTCAAACTAAATTTGTGCTTATACATGATTTTATAAGAGTAACGTTTGGGCAAAAGATTGAAGTTTCAAAAGCTCTTCCATATGGTTCCACAAATGTATGGTTTGCTGCTGCTCTTACAATTCTTAATATTAGGTTGCAGGTAGCTTTGAATCAAATGGGCGGTTTCATTATGTAAATACATGAATATGACATTTAACTGTTGCAGTTGACTAAGTTGAAGTGATATAGGGTTTTAGTGCCGCGTATAGATACCTTGAGAAGCATGCTTGTTAAGTGGAGCATGCTTCGGTCAAAGAAAATCCAATCTGTAAAGTACTGAACTAAGAGCTGAGATAAACATAAACTTTACTGATATTGTTGAGTTTATGTTGTCATCACTTAGGAGATTAGATGATAAGATGAGACGGTGTCGTTGGATTATTTTGTCTTTGTGAATGAAGTTTTAGGGATGATAATAACATCATTAGATACTGAACAAAAATTCTGGGTGCAGCTTATGGGAAAGAATGATTATTGCAGCTTGAAAATTATTGTATGAGGAAAAAGAAGTAATTTATAAATTCTTTTGGCGTGTAGTATGTAAACGGTTTTTCCTAAACATTGCATTATTGCCTCTTAATTAATTACTACCTCCGGTCCTTAATATAAGATCTTGTTTGACTTTTATTTTAGTCCTAAATATAAGATTTCAATCCATTTTATTTCTCATATTTATGTATTTTTTCAAGGTGATTCTTCTAATAATAGTAGTTCTAACCAGTCTATTTGATTAGTAAGGATATTTTAGGAAAGACAATGCCTATTTATTACAAATAACTAACTTAACTTTTTTCTTAATTTCTTCAAATTAGTCAACTAGTTCTTATTACTCAGACTGGAGGTAGTATTTTCCAAACCGCTAAAAGAGATATGATAGTTTTCTTTAACAACTATTCAAATATCTCCAGAGCAGTTGGGGTTAAAATTTTAATTACATGAAGTTATTGTGTGCGTTGTCTCTGAAATACTATATACCTAATTTTTCTCATATATTATGTCATTCTTAATTATGTTGGATGGAAAATGTGTTTATGCACGGTGTATTTCTAGTCAGAAAATCCGTATAGAGAAGAGGGACTTTAGTGAAAATATATAAAAACTCGATCTGTCTTAATTAAATAAGGTTGAGACGTAGATGAAAATAATATCGTTGAAATAACTGCCTCCTGTATGAGCCCACTGATACTCAAACCTGACCGTATCAAAAGAAGAGACTATGCAAAAGATGATGATGATGAAGAAACCTTACTGACTAACTGATAAAATTTATGAGAGAGCTTATTTTTCAAAGTTGAATTTAATTAGGCTGAAAATGTGTGGAACTGGAAGTTTATTTTGTGGTTAAAGTTTGCTGAGGATTACATATTTAAATGATAGTGCTTGCCTTTTTACCAAATACAAGTACAAATGGGCATCTAATTCAACGATGAACACAGCTCAGGTTTCTGACTTTCTTCTCCGCTCTTCTCTCGTCCTTATCGCATATGCTTAACCGTCTCAATTTAATTTTCCTCTGAGATAAACACTTATGGGCAATATTTTTTTTCTAATGATACAAATTAATACAGAATACAGCGTAAATATAAGTAAAATATAATCATAGAGCTCATGAATCTCATATGTTATTTTATTGTCTCGGATCATTCTCATGCTTACAAACTCCATCATGTAAAAGATTTAATTTGGACTAAAATAGGCATTATATAAACTTATAAAAAAAAATATATATATCTCCTTTTTTGGTATTTGTTTTAGACCTTTTGCTTATATGTCTAAGTCAACATATCGTTTTTCCGTGTCAATTATGTATGCCCTTTCATCATCAAATCCTTATCCTGTACTAGCCCTATTTAATTTAACACGAAGTATGGTAATATACTAATATATGCATGGTATCATTAATTATTAGAATTGACTGAGTAGCTAAGTTAAGGCAACGTCTTTTATTTTCAATTCTTACTTGATTTATGTATTATCATGTCTCATTTTCATGTTAAAGATAATAAAAGATGAGAGTGGGCAATCAACCGAAAGTTTAGGACCTGTTTGTTTTCGAGTGTTGAAAACAATTTTTTATTTGTTAGGACCTGTTTTAGGACCTAACAAATTTTTTAGGACCTGTTTGTTTGACTATTTGTTTTTAATTGAGTGTTTTTAAAAATAACAAAACAAAAGTTTTTGTATGTCTTATTTTTTGTTTAGGAAAATTGGGAAAGTCTTTCTTCTCTGTTCAATAGCTTTTTTATCATCTGAAAACTTGAGTTCTCATTAAAACTTCACCCTTCTTTTTGAGTATGTTTATTTTCAAATATAATTTTTTTTAAAACAATCATCCAAACAGATTTTTTTATTTTTTATTTTCAAAACTTGTTTTTGAAAAACAATTTTATAAAATTATTTTGACAACAAAAAAACAGAACCATATATGTCCTTAAATTCCAAGGTTGTCAATAACTTGACGTTATCTGAAAACCCGAAAGGTTCAATAGTGCCATTGTGTTTGCAAGTTAATGAAATTATAGATAAGACAGATACAGATGGATATAGTGATGAACACAACTAATATCCATCACCTGTATTTGACTTGTGTACATACATATTTATGAGTTGTGATATCATGAACGTAGACTCCTTCGATTTTCTTTTTTGGCCAATTAAAAGAAGTCATTACGTTCTTCGATGAATCTGCATGTTCTAGGCAGTTTTTTTTTTTTTTTTTGCCAGCATGTTTTGCGTAGAACTAGAACTTTAAGGCTCAAGCTAATTAATGAAAAGGTTTTTGTTTTTTTGTCTTTAGGGGCTCTTGCAAATCTCGCATATCTTAGTAGGACAAACTTTAATTTCCTTTAATTCTTATGATATTTATTATTATTATTTTCAGTTTTAAATATAAGATTTAGTTTGTAACATAAATTTTATTACAAACTAGCTCTTATATTTAAAATCAGAAGTAACATTTTTTTTAATTTTGTTTATAAATTACTTTTAACATATTTTTCTGAAATCATAAAAAACCTTAAAGCTTATTAATAATGTCTATTAAAATTTGATAAATTTTTAATGTTATCTTATTTAAGATATAATTTTTTTAAAAGAAAAGAACAGGCTATGTATAAAATAATAATAAATGAATGTTAAAATTGTAAAAAATTTGATGATGTGACTTTTAAATGGGATAAGATTATTTTTCTACTCAAAATTTATGCATAGGACAAAAAATAAAACTTCTTTCTGGCTTATAAATATAATTAGAGGAAAATTAAATATCATTATGAGTAGCATCTCATAGTAATGTGTCCAACGCACTAGTTGTTAAATTGAAGAGGAAAATTAAATGTTGCTTTTTCTCTATACATTTCACATGTCGATAAACGTACGTGTGACTTCACTTAAATATTTCTTATATCAGTTAATATATATAAGCGATAACATATTGAGCGAAAAGTTCACGAAGTTAAATATATATGAATTTCTTTTTTGCCGACCACTAAGTTATATAAATACAAATATATAAAAAAAATCTATGATTAAATATGGACATCAAAATAGTAATTTAGTTTTTTGGATGGAGCTTTGTGAGTTTTTTTTTAAAAAAAAAAATTGGATCCAACTTGACGGGGAAAATCTTTGCTGGTAAAACAGGTCCACGTGCGTTTTCGTTTATTATATTTGTTTAAGCTATAAAACTGTACGTAATTAAATTAAGTTAATAATAAAAACTCATAAATATATTAACAAATCATGTTAAAAAAACTATAAGTAACACACACAGATGCTAGTCCTATTGCGAATGCTACTCATAAACTTGTAATTAATTTGATTAATTCACTCATTTAATTAAAAGAGAGCACCTGCACCTACTTTTTTTTACATAAAAAAAAAACAGAAAGTATAGTTGTCAAAGTGCATTAATGGAGGATGAACTTCTAGGTTGGCTATGAGGCATTAAAGATTTCCAACGACTTTGTTGGGTTTATGGGTTGTAGGAAACTTCCAACCACTTTGTGGCTGCTCGTTTGCCTTCCCTTTCTGTCACTCTTCTGCATTCTTTGCATTCATTGTCAACGCCCCTCGTCACTTTTATTATTAAGCTCTTCATGATTCTAGCATTATCTGCATTAATTCTTTTTTATTTTTGATAAAATGCATGGATTTTTCAGTGAACTTCCTATGTGTCTTTTCTACTAATCTTTAAATTTTAACAATACAGTCAAACTTTAGAGTTTGGATTATACTCACACGGGTTGTCTCCTTTCATTTATTCATTATTTCCAAAGGTACCTTCAATCATAATCTTTTTGCAATACTTCCTCTAATTCACTATATAAATTGCTTCTAAAATAATAGTTTTGGTCCAAAATATAAATTATTTAATTAATATTTATCTATCAATTTTATCTCTATAATTAATGCTTAAATGTATTGACTCATCGTATTTTTCTCTTTCCTTCACAACCACACTTAATATGTGTAAAGTTGAAAAAAAAAAAATTTAATTTGAAACAGATTTAACGAGTTAATTACAATTTTTTTAATTCTAATAAATTAATTAAAATAATTTATATTGTGAACTACTAGATGGATGGAGTATCAATTTTAAGACAACATTTTTAATAATTAATTCTAGCTTGTTGAGAAGAAATTTAGAAATTACGTTAGATAACTAGTTGTCTCAGCAGTAACACCATTCGTCTAGTTTGAATGAGGTTCTGAGTTTGAACCCAAAATTGTTATAAATAACATTAATTGCATAAGTTGAAAGGAATTGTCAATTGCCAGTTACTAGTACTCCTATTAGCTAGGCTTTAGCCGGAAAGCCACATACATACAACTTCATATTTATTTAAAGCCGTGCTACAAAATTCCCAATTGCTGATGATATACATATTTGTCCACTTGCACTTTGCCCGTAGAAGACAAATGGTTAGAAAATCAACTACATACGCTGATCCTAGCTATCAAATTGGCATTATCAAATTAATAGTTTATATATATATATATATATATATATCTGTGTGTGTATGTATATTCAATAGACGACTTATTATCTTCCTATTCATTCTTGATGTGACAAACCTGTATGCAGGCTGCCACATCTTGCCTTTACTCATCAGGAATGAGTTATCCAGTGGCTAGGTCACACACACACACACACACACAATGATCACATGAAAATAAACGGGACCACAGCATGTTAATTAATTTGTCTAATTACTTTCTTAGTTCACTTCTTTGTTTACAGACATAGAGAAACTCGTTAGTTCTCGTTTAAGAGTTGGTCACTGGATTTAAACAGAATTTTGTATGGCCATATATATAAAACTCATCAAATACTATAGCTTATTTTGTAGGGCACTCTCAATTTAAACAGAATTTTTCAAATGCAGCGAGTTATTAGTCTTTTTGTCAGTGCATGGACCTTGAGGCATAATATTTAATAAAAAGCAAGGAGCTACTATTAGAAGCAAAATTAAAGGGGAATTGGGTTAATCACATTTGTAAGGAAACAGAACGAGCAATATTTGGAGGGAATCTCTATTAATTACAAATTCACAATGCCTGCTAATTAAAATCTTGGTCTATGTGATTAATCTTCCAATCATAAATATAAGACCGTTTTGTAGTGTAAAATTATACTGCAAAATGTGTCTTACATTTAGGACTGAATGAGTATACACACACGTATATAACCCACATTTGTACTCATTCAGCAGTATGATAACAAATGCTGAAAATGGTAAATCTAATGTTACTATTTTCCAATGTGTTTATTACAAGCTCACATGATTACTATATTTCAATATTTGATCATAAATATAAAATCTGGGTAATGAATGAAGTTTAGTCTTAATAAATAGAGAAATTTAGTCATTTCGTCTCTTTCATTTAATATTTCTTACGTTTATTAATTTCATAGCTTTAAAGTTAGACCATTTTTGTCTTACAAAAACAGAGGGGGAGGTCAATTAATTGAATGGTCCAAAATCCAAATGAGTAGGAGTTGGGGTCACGATAGAACATCATCACACGCCGTCTCATCAAAACATCACCGCTAGCTTTTAAGTTCTAATTACATTTGATGATACGCCTCAACTTTCGCAGTCTCAGCGTATATATTCAGATGCTTCGAGATTCATATACAGTTTATTTATTTTCATATAATTGCATAGTTTAAAAAATAAGAAAAATATTCATATTATTGTAACACATTTCAAGAGTAACTTTCCTAATTTATAGCAGTAGGAAAAAAACGATAATGGAGACTTTGATTAGAAACTTGGTGTTGGCATCTTTAATACTCCTCTGGTCTTTAATATAAGACCCATTTAACTAATTTGATTAGATTTAGGAAGTTAGATAAGTTAGTTAATTATAAGAAATGTGACACGTTTTTCATAAAATACCATAATCATCTTTCTTAATACCCCCTCTTCCTCTTCTACTTGATTATGGTTGATGGAGTATCTATAGGGGTAATTTAAAGAAAATTGATAAATATGAGAAATAGGTTTTATATTTAAGACCAAAATCAATTCAACAATTGGGTTCTATATTAAGGACCGGAGAGTATAATTTTATTTTACAACGTACAACCACGCACACACGGAGTATTACTTCAATAGCATTAGTATTTCATATTATACTTTTTGAGATTGATGTCGGTAGTATAAAGAAGTTTGATATTATTATGAAAAGGTGCAATTATTTTATATTTTATATTTTAAATTTTAAATAAATACAGCATATTATATACTATCATAATAGGAGTATATTCTATGCTGGCAAAAAATAAAAAACGGAGTATATTCCACACTACAAGTCTAAAAATACTAAAATACACTCTACAGAATAAAAAAATCCCAAAACCTCGGGCCTTATAGGCTGGAGATATTAAATGTCTTCATTAGATATCTTTCTTAAGCATAAGGTCGTGATTTCAATTCTCATTAACGGTGGTATAACGGGTGTGTAAATTATGGTTGAAAAAACCCAAAATATTAATAAATTTATGTGTGTTCACCTTCAATTCTCTATTTGTGGCGGTTGTCATTTTTCTTTCTATTCTTAAGAAAATCTCCCTGACGTGGGATGATACAAAATCCAGGAGTGGGTACTTAAAAGGCTAACTGGAGCTTACTCTTACTCATAGTTAAGCTCAATAGATCATTCTCAGCAATTTAATGCACCCGGGATTTTTTGTTTTTTTGGGGGGGGGGGGAGGAAAAGAAAAAAAGCACACAATTTAATTTAAAAGCCTACACAAAATCAATTAATATCTCATGTGGTGGGTTGTTGTAAGTAATATAATGGTTGGGGGGTCACAACTCATCACACAACACTGAAACTGGAAACCCCGAAGCCACTTTTCTTTACTTTTTCTTAATGTTATCACAAAATTCAGGCACACCAATCTCATAATAGACATTGCATTCACAGGTGCCAAAGGAAAAAAGAGTACCAACGAAACAAATCTTCAATGGCATTGGGTGTCACAAATAGACTTAATTACGTATTATGATAGCGCGCACACATATATATACTCTAGCTTACTATTTTCTTATTAGATATTCACTCATATACTTGCATTTTCTTATTTAAAAGTTATAAACTAAGCTTCCTCCTCTACAATCTTGATCTGGGGTCAAAATTTATAAGCCAAAATGACCTATATGCACATAATTTAATTTTCAGACATACATTTTAGATTCCAGAACCCTGGCAAGTTGACTCAATGTCCTTGTAGTTTTTTTAATTAAAAAATTAGTTCATAATTAGAGTTATGATTAATTTTCATCACTGTCTTTGAAGATGACGTGTCACCGATATAACAATGAAATATAATTTAGTAATATTAAAACCCTACAAATTAATCAATAGTCGAACCCCTAAAACATTAGGCAAGTGAAAGTCTCATTTTCAAAAATGCGTTGCATTAAATTAGACGACTTATATAATTATATAAATGACTAAAAAAAAAAAAAAAACCATCCATCCTCCTACCCGATTCCTAACTTGCCTGTTGGTTCCTTCATTGCACGTTCACATCACAGCTCACCACCCTCTCTTTAATTCCCTTCTTCTGCATCGATCGCCCTCTCACATTCACTAACTCTACCTTCCACTTCCAGGCACTCCCAGCTATACTCCTTCCCCATTTTCCCCATCAAGCTTCTCTCTCTTTTCCTCTTCTGGGCCCAAAAACCACCACCTCCATGGACGACGCCAAGGAGAAAAAGAAAGAAGGAGATCCTCAGCCAAAAAAGCAGCAAAAAGTTCCCTTGTTAAAGCTCTTCTCCTTCGCTGACTTTTATGATTACGTGCTCATGGCTGTTGGATCTGTTGGCGCTTGTATTCATGGCGCTTCTGTTCCTATTTTCTTCATCTTTTTCGGAAAGTTGATCAACATCATTGGCTTCGCTTATCTTTTCCCCAAAGAAGCTTCTCACAAAGTTGCTCAGGTTTGTTTCAACTTTAATTCATTCTCACCCACCACTTTCACTCTTCTTCTTCTTCATCATGTATATATCCATGCTTATGGCCATTCTTTCTTCTCCTTTCCCCTTCGCCTTTTCGGCTTTCCTAATCTGGTTTAATTGCAGATACAAGAACATGCCCCTTTTCAAAAGTGAAACATTTTGGGGTTTCCCTTCCTTGATGGCTCTCAATAAATTCTTTTTCTCTTTGTCTGTGTTATCATGCTCTTGGTGGTATATATATATGCTATGAATGTTCACTCGGGTGTGATATATTTTGCAGTATTCATTGGATTTCGTGTACCTGAGTATAGCAATACTATTTTCTTCTTGGACAGGTATACACACACACACACGAACTTAATAAAATAAACTTATAATTAACTGATTATGGCCATATCAATTAACAAACTGATTGAATATGGTGGTGCATGCAGAGGTGGCTTGTTGGATGCATACAGGAGAAAGGCAAGCGGCGAAGATGAGAATGGCGTATTTAAGGTCAATGCTGAGTCAAGATATAAGTCTTTTTGACACAGAGGCTTCAACTGGAGAGGTCATTTCTGCTATAACCAGTGACATTATTGTCGTTCAAGATGCATTATCAGAGAAGGTATGTATGTATTTATATTCCAAAAAGACGACTTTTGGTCACTGAATTGTTGAAATCATATATAAACTTTTAGCGTTTATGGAAATCTCAAAAACTTGGTTAGGTTTGTTTGGAATTGTCAAAAAAGAGGCCAGTGGTTGTGCTGTGCTGTGCTGTGTTTGTGTTGGACCAAGGAAAGAGAGGAGGTTTCTGAATTCTGACACAAGCTTTTAAATGGGAGGGGAATTAATTGCAGTGGGGGGTGGGGTTGGCATTTATAAGTCGGGTGGGGGATTAGTTATGCTCTTTTAATTTCAAGTTTATTGATTTCCCACTTTAACTGCTCACCTCCCTCTTCTATCTTCACATGTATATATGAAACTGCTCATGCATGGTTCAATATTTACTTGGATATTGGAAATCACCTACTTCCAATTTCTCACTGCACGTGCTTGTCGCTTTCAAATTATATAACCACTACAATAAAATCACTTCGGCCAAAGCAATGTGAAAGTAATTTTGTCTCATAAATTGCAATGCCGCTTTTGGAATGGGGATAAGCAAACACACAATTAAGGTCTTTCTCTTATAAAATTGACGTGAAAAATATTGAACCGTACTGTTACAAGCTCTATACTATGAGGAAAAGTTAATATTGTGTTTGTTTAATTTAAAGTTTTAGAATTTTTTTTAAAATTATACTATATATCTTTCAATATAAATATGTTCAACTTTATTATTTTGAACTCTAATCTTCATGACATAAATTTAATTTCACGACATGGGATTCTTATTCATTAATTTGAAATGTGGATTCTATATTTACGGGCATTGGTTGCTCTGAGGACTTAAAAATTCAGATTGAACTTTGAGTGCAGCTATGTAATTAATTAAAAATAAATATGGCAGCATATCAAATTATACTTTTTTTCCATGTTTTATTTTTATTTACCTGGGTGTATCTAAATGAATTTTCTATTGTCTTTTCTCTCAATTGTTGACCTTCCCTCGTAAAAGCACAAAGTTTGACTCCTCGTTAGGAGATCATTATTACAAGGAATATACTGTAATTCGCTGTAGAAAGAAGCAAAGTTATTGAATAAGACAACTTATGGGGAGTATCATTTTTCGCTTTACATTCATTATTTTTTCCCCTTTTTGTTAATTTCTTTCCGGATTTTATTTATATGCAATGACTTCAATAACTGCAAATTCAAATGGGTGCAATATTCAAATCAATCACACATGAAATGGCGGGTTTTGCAGGTAGGGAATTTCATCCACTACATTAGCAGATTCATATCGGGATTTATTATCGGATTCGCGCGAGTATGGCAGATCAGTTTAGTGACACTCTCCATTGTGCCCTTAATTGCCCTTGCTGGCGGTCTCTACGCTTACGTCACAGTTGGGCTAATTGCCAAAGTTCGAAAATCCTACGTGAGAGCTGGTGAAATCGCTGAAGAAGTAATTTAACTACCGTCCCTTTCGTGTTCGGCGAAATGCTTGACTTAATATTGTGTGTCCATGTGTGTGTGTGTATATAAAGAAGACTCAAGAATGGCACTTGTTTTCTTTTTGTTTGTGGGTTTCAGGTGATAGGCAATGTTAGAACAGTACTAGGCATTTGCAGGAGAAGAAAGAGCTGTAAGATCATACAAAACGGCCCTAATGAACACCTACAAGAACGGTCGAAAAACGGGATTAGCAAAGGGTTTAGGACTTGGCTCCATGCACTGTGTTCTTTTTCTTTCATGGTCCCTGCTTGTTTGGTTCACTAGCATCGTTGTTCACAAGAATATCGCCAATGGTGGAGAGTCTTTCACTACCATGCTCAACGTTGTTATCGCTGGCCTGTAAGCATATCTGAGCTTTTAGATGATACTCATGATGAGTACTATTTAATGTATTTAAAGATGGAATTATTCTTGGTGACACTGCAACGTTTTAAATTGAACTGGTCTGTCTTATTTACCTAAACAAAAAAATTATCCCCTAGATTGGATATGCATGGCAGAAAATAACAGCCAGAGCAAAAATATTTTATTTTTCATAATCAAGAATATTGTCCAGGAACGAGTTACGTTATCTGGCTTTGCTCATTTACATTTAGGTGATGATAACTGGAAGAAGTAGCACTTAGATCTTACTAAATTTGAAAATAATTAATCCGTCTTCCTCAGATTCAAACCTGTCCTTATTACATGGCAGCCTAATTAAAGATAAGCACACCGATGAAGTGAAGCCAGCTAAATATAATAGAATGGGCGGTTACATTCTAATAGAATGAATGGTGAAAACTTATGGACGACAATTAGAGGATAGATTAGGAATGGAAGTACGGGTTGATCTTCTGCATTGGTCCGACAACTTCTCTTATTTGTAGTGCATAACTATTAATGACATTTTTATAGAATTAATTGCAGTCATGAGTGTCGGATAGATTCTAACGCAGAACTAGCATCTTGGATTAAGCTCGTTCCTCAATAAAGTACCGTGAAGGCTATATTTGCTTTTCAGGTCACTTGGACAGGCAGCGCCAGATATCACCGCATTTGTACGAGCAAAGGCAGCTGCTTATCCCATTTTTCAGATGATAGAGAGGGACACAGTGAGCAAAATCAGTTCAAAAACTGGTTATAAATT